>NC_079223.1:4861020-4878601 GCF_029633865.1 Lampris incognitus
GCAGTCGGAGGCTGCTGCCAGGAGGCAGTAACATGCCTCATTAACAGTTCGCTCCAGTCTTTCCCTCAAAGGTCTCCTGTTTTCTCTCTACCTTAGATTTCCGAATAGATCTTTAACCCATCGTGCTCAAGTATAGCCGCGCGTAGTCGAAATGTTCAGTGTACAATCCAGATGACATCATGATTTTGCTTTAGTCCATCGTCTTTTGCCAGAGTACAGTTATGCAGAGTCCAGCTATTTTTAAAGATTTTTTATAGGACTAAAAGAAGCAAAAAAAAAGAGCCAACACGGGGATCGCTGGTTCGAATCCCCGCGTTAGCTCCGGCTTGGTCGGGCGTCCCTACAGGCACAATTGGCCGTGTCTGCGGGTGGGAAGCCGGGTGTGGGTGTGTGTCCTGGTCACCGCACTAGCGCCTCCCCCTCCCCCACCTATTCGGGGGGGGGAGGGGGAACTGGGGGGGGGGTAGCGTGATCCTCCCACGTGCTACATGCCCCTGGTGAAACTCCTCACCGTCAGGTGAAAAGAGGCAGCTGGTGACTCCGCATGTATGGGAGGAGACATGTGGTAGTCTGCAGCCCTGCCCGGCTCGGCAGAGGGGGTGGAGCAGAGACCAGGATGGCTGAGAAGAGTGGGGTAATTGGCCGGGTAGAAAAAAATCCCTCCCTCCAAAAATGAAACAATAACGAGCGTCGTTGTGTTGAAATAGTCCTCTCAAAGAGTTAATGGCCGACGTGTTTGGTTAAAAACAGAACCTAGTCTCCCCGAAAAAATATCAATGGCTGGTTTTAGAAAAAAAACTGGACAGTGTGAATATTCCTGGTGGTTTATCTGTCAGATCAGGCTCAGTAAAGTGCAAGGTCTAATACGTGTCCGAGGAAGCGGTAGGAAAATCGATGGTATTCATATTGCATGGGCCTTTAAAAGAGGACTACGGCACTGCAGCAGCCGGCAGTCGCTGCATGTGAATGTCAGACAGAGGGTACCGGACAGGACATACCATACAAAATGTTTGGAGAAATGTGGAGCTGGGATCAATTAATAAAGCTGTACACATTGGGCAGTGACGTCTAATTGATATAGACTTAATGTCCCCTTTATATGGGAAAAAAACAGGATGTAAGCCCCCCCCCCCCGATTTATTGAAGAGCGTAATAGACTGACTGATTGAACTTGAACACAGGGGGGTGATAATATATGGCTGAATACCACTCTTGGCCCCTTGCAATTCCGTAGCCCCCGGGGAAGGCACAAGGTCATTCTTTGCTCACAGATTGGGAGGAGAAATCTCTCGTGTTCGGGATGCACAGGAAAACGTCGTATATTTCAAACGAGCTGACGATATTCCTCTGACGTTTAATTGGATTCTCAAGTGCGAAGAAACAAACTGAACTGGACAGGGAAGTAATCTAGTGGCTAATTATTAGATATGTTAGATGGCTGGCTTCAGAGCCCAGCGATGATAATAACATCCAATTCACCATGGCTGATTCAAGATACAGCACTGACAGTTACAGTAGAGGAGCAAATAGGCCATAAACCATTGGTGTGATGACAAATTAAGACACTGCTTTTTCATCGTGCCAAGCCTCTGCTTATGAATATGCATAACTGTGCACATCATGGTGTCTCCCTCACACAGTTGCACCACTTAAAATGTCAAAATGGTAAAAGGCATGCTGGTTTCATTATTGTACTGCCAACTCAAATAGAAAGAAACATGTACATCGCTGTGGAGGGGGGAGAGGGGGGGAGGGTAAAGAGGGAAATTAATGTATTAGAAGTGTGTTAAGGGTGACAGACAAAGACACAGCATCAAGGCAAGTATGTTGAAGGGACCACCGTGCTCTGTTGATTTCAAAGGTGCACCAGCAAGTCATTTAAGTTGAATTTGGCAGGAAATTATAAAAAAAAATAGATTGCCTTTGCTGTATTAGTCATCCCAAGATGGTTTAGCTTTAGTCAGCCACTCCAACACACACACACACACACACACACACACACACACACAGACAAAGAGATCTCTCTCTCTCTCTGTCTGTCTGTCTCTCTGTCTCCCTCTCTCTGTCTGTCTGTCTCTCTGTCTCCCTCTCTCTGTTTGTCTGTCTCCCTCTCTGTCTGTCTGTCTCCCTCTCTCCGTTTGTCTGTCTCCCTCTCTGTCTCTCTGTCTCTCTGTCTCCCTCTCTCTGTCTCTCTGTCTCCCTCTCTCCGTTTGTCTGTCTCCCTCTCTGTCTCTCTGTCTCTCTGTCTCCCTCTCTCTGTCTCTCTGTCTCCCTCTCTCCGTTTGTCTGTCTCCCTCTCTGTCTCTCTGTCTCCCTCTCTCTGTCTGTCTGTCTCCCTCTCTCTGTCTGTCTGTCTCCCTCTCTCTGTCTGTCTGTCTCCCTCTCTCTGTCTGTCTGTCTCTCTGTCTCCCTCTCTCCGTTTGTCTGTCTCCCTCTCTGTCTCCCTCTCTCTGTCTGTCTGTCTCCCTCTCTCTGTCTGTCTGTCTCCCTCTCTCCGTTTGTCTGTCTCCCTCTCTGTCTGTCTGTCTGTCTCCCTCTCTCCGTTTGTCTGTCTCCCTCTCTGTCTGTCTGTCTCCCTCTCTCTCTCTGTCTGTCTCTCTGTCTCCCTCTCTCTGTCTGTCTGTCTCCCTCTCTCCGTTTGTCTGTCTCCCTCTCTCTGTCTGTCTGTCTCCCTCTCTCTGTCTGTCTGTCTCCCTCTCTCTGTCTGTCTGTCTCTCTGTCTCCCTCTCTCTGTCTGTCTGTCTCCCTCTCTCCGTTTGTCTGTCTCTGTCTGTCTGTCTGTCTGTCTGTCTGTCTGTCTGTCTGTCTGTCTGTCTGTCTGTCTGTCTCTGATGCACCATTTCTTGACTTCCATAGGTTTATCTGTTAAAGAGCTGAAATGGTGTTGGAGCTCATCATTTCAGGTCTGCTCCCACAATTAAAAGTCAAATCTGTTCTGTTATTTGCTCATTTTGAACAAAACAATGATAAAAATGGACTACAAGTCATGTATTTAGTGAATTTAGCCTTCCATTTTAATCATTCTCCGTCTTTTAGTTCCAGCTGACTTGGTGTATTTCAGAGGTTTTTTGAGCAGTCTTAGGTTTAAAGGACTGCTGTCGGAGTCTATTTAAAGAAGCACCAAGGGCACTGGATGCGTCTAGATGGTGACCTAGTTAGATAAACTCAAGAGTTCCTGGATCTTCTGACTAAAACCCACATTTATTTTGATTATACATACATGCTAATACATAGTTGGGTGTAAAGATGCAACGTCTGTTGTTTTTTTGCCCCCCCCCCCCAAGCATGTTTCGGAGCATTTTCCACCCTTTCCCCCTACAGCCATAAGCAGTGAATCAGGCTTGGATCAGGTGCAGAGGATAGAACTCCATTATGTGGTGGGCCCACAGAGATTTTCAGAGTGTCACACTGAATTGGTTCAAGCTCGTCTGTGTTCAATAGTTCTGTTTTACAGCCCCGTGAACAGTTTCAAAGGTAGACAGACCTCATCTGTCTCGGAGCAACAATCTGCCCAGTGCTTCCACTTCCTCTTTCACAGCGATGTCTTAATACAGTATCGATGATGTATCACACGCAGTGTTCAGCGTCTAAAATAAGAGCGGCGGAGGAAAACAAACCATACGAGGATTCGGCGTTAGACACAGAATTAAAATAATTTAATTCAAACTGCCTTGTCACTGTTGTCAGAATAGTTTCTGACAGAAACTATATTTTCTATGGTTGCAGCTGCACAATATCCTGCCATCTCTTGATACATTTCAATAAGCCATGGCGCGCTATGTTCCCGCTGCTGTTTCAGTGGCAAATGGCACACCTTGGGGGGGGGAAAGGTTCAGAGGGAAATGATAAGGGAAGGACGGCTTAATAACAGGCACAAATCGGCCAGATTGCTTTCAGCAGGAAAGGGCTGGCATAATAGCTTACCATTTTAAATAATGAGGTATTACTGCCCTGCAAATATTACGTTGTGTGACAAAGTAAGCTTAATAAAAGGGAACAAGACCCTGGTTGAAAAAATCTGTTCTAAGCGAAGCTGCTGCCATGTGTTACAGGTCTAATTCCTGGAAGCGAGGACAACAGTTTCCTCTTGAGTTGATTCCTCTCCAGTCTTAAACCATGTCTGTGACTACGATGACCACAAGCCACGATGACGCCGAGGTGACCGACCATGCTGCTGCTTTGTTATGCAGGCGAGGTAACATCAATACGGACATTACCATCAGGGAAGCACCTTATTCAGTTATAATGACTAAATGGGAATTGGTTGTAAATACAAGATAATCACCAGTGGCATGAAGTCTAATTCACATTGTACTTCACTAATTGCAAGTTGCATTATTTCAAACCTCCAAGTCCATATTTGCCATCGTACGTGGGTCAAAAACAGCCAGAACAGCCCCCCCACGGTAACACAACGGAGGGAGAAGGTCAAGGATGTTTATTACATGGAAAACATAACTGCAAGGGTACAATTAAAAACAGCTATATGTTTGACTAAATGGTCCCCAGTTATTACACATTTTCTCAGCTGATCTGAAGTAAGAGATAGTGACAAAATTCTTCTGGATCTCTTTCCTCCTCATTTAAATGTGAACACTAGGAGCCTTTTTTTCCTTATATAATGTATATTTACCTGTTATCTGAGTTCATGGACCAATATCACTACTCATTCCTCTCTTTTTTCTTTTTTGAGAATAGGAACCGTATATGGACATTGAGAGGATGCCGAAATCCATGGACTGCTTCGTAAGACATCTATGTATGTATTGTGTATTTGAACATGTAAAACTGTACCTGATAAACGTTGAAAAAAAACAAAACTGCAAGAACTGAGTAAATGTATAGGCACCAACTTTCAAAGATATGTAGTGGTTCAAAGATGCACTGCACAATTTGCAAATGCGTGTCACAACCTGTAACTATGCAAAGTAAGCAGTCATTTTAGCAGGGGACTTTTAGCAGCATCCTTCCGTGGATTCAATCACAAAACAGTTACAAGCACAGGCAGAACGATCTCCACCACAAAACTGTTTGTGGGGCTCGAGAGCTGTAAATGAATGTGATGTGAGCAGGAGGCTTTTGCTTTACTCGGGCTCTGACCAATCAAATACCACAGTCTGATAACAGATTATTATTAGAGGGCTTTTATCTGCAAGCTTACTTTCACTACACTGTGCTTGCAAGAAGGGTGAGGGGTCAAATATCAGTAGATAACACAAGCAGCTGACCATCAATCAGAAACAGCAGCTAGTGAGGTCTTATGATACCCATCTCTGTGACACTACTCATAAATGTCTTCGCAATAACATCTCATAAATTAGGCAGATGAGAGTAATTTATGGAACGAATTGGATCCAACGGGAAACTGTCTTGAAGATTTGACAGTACAGTCAATTTAAAGATCTCTGACAGACTCTATATGAACCGATCCAACACAATCACAACTAATTGTTTCCTGTTGTGACTGGATTTGAGGTGTTGTCTGCAAACATTTCTCCATCTGGCTCCAGTATAGGTGTCTTTATCTATCATTTATAATTATCTTATATTTGCAGCTAATCCTACCCAACCTAAAGAAAAAACAAAAAAATAGATGAATTAAAATGATGATAATAACAAACACCTCATGTTCTACGACGGTGGTATCTGATTGGTCAGAACATGATCAGAGCAAAAGCTTCCCGCCCACATCACATTGCTTCATAAATCTACTACAGTTGTGATGCACAATGTATATCTGCAACTCTGTGCATACACAACTTTGATACCCATACCAGCCAAACAATTCATAATGTGTGGAAACTGTATGGCAGCATCTCATTAGATGTTCTTATTGTGCAGATGTACTATAATGCACATTTTAGTGGATCTTGTTTTTGCTATGGTGCACTCGCCGTCAAGATACTGAAAGCATGACCGGGATTTCACTCCTACCTAAAACGACCATGGGTGGTTAAAATGACCGCCGGTTTTTAAACTCTATATTCTGTCAAGATAAACACCCAGTTGAGATACTAATGCACTGCATATGTTAGTATGTCTGTTAGGAAACGACCGACACCAAAATTAACATTTTAACAACGTTAAGACTATTTTTCAAACAGTTTAAAATGGCGGCTGTCCAGCGTCTGTAAGTACTGCAACACCTCGGTGGTAGTCATGGTGCGTCTGTCACCAGACATGTTGGACATCATCACAAATCAAGTTCAGACTATTTCTCTGCACTGGAGGACGCTAGTGTGTTTCTAGGACAGAGCAACGAACCTCACGAAGGAAATGACGCCACCAACACATGTCATAAATAATGACGCGACACGCACAAATCATTTTGACCGTTCATGGTCATTTTAGGTAGATCTTATCATAACTTTGTTTTTTGTGCAATTGGTCTAAAACTCGTTTTAATGCAAATATATGCAATCCTAGGAGAATTCAGGGGGCGGCAGGTCTGTATCTTTTTTTGTTTTTTTTAAGTTATTAAACTCTTAAAATCCAAAACGGTCATAATGACCGTCTTGCTCTATTGCCTTAATTGCTTTACTTCCTTGACCGTATTCGTAACCGTGCAGATGGTCCTACACTTTTCTACATTTTCTTTTACACTTCTCTCAAGTACTTCCACTTCCAGAGTGTCATGTCTCTTTTGCTGGTTAGTGTGGGCATCACATCATGGATGTGTGAACAGACTTGAATTTGGAGCTCACTAGAAAGGCCTAGATGCTACAAAGCACCCGCCATTTAAACAACATAATCTGAAGCATGTACATTTTTTCCAAGGGATTAGCAACTAATATTAAGTGCAGTTTAAACAGTTACAGTTCAGAGTTGTGTATGCACAGATGAGTATACTGAGTGTGCATCCTGATGGAGTTTGAGTAACGGGGTTTTAAATTCACATGTAATAAACTCACCAGATTTTTGCTCGGGCGCTGGTGTTGGATTGAACGTTGGCATCAGTGTAGACAGGACGGGGCCCTGAGGGATATTCATGACTGCAGTCACCGGGGGAATGTCTGCAACAGGAGGTATGCAGCTGACCTTGTTGACGCCATCTACACAGGAATATGCCTCGGGACACGGACTCAACAGGCAATCATCATAATTGTGCTCACAGTTCTTCCCCTGTTCATTTAAAATAAATAACCTTCAGATTTCTCATGCAGTGAGTGAGCTGTCAACGGTGTAATTTACATTCCACTTGTATAACTATGCAACTCATGTGAAACACAGCACAGACCATAGCTAAACTCACAAACTTCAACACTAGATTTTTCAATTGGGACGAAGGAACACAGCCTACGAGAGAAAGGGGAAACATTTTTTTTCTCGCACAGCAACATGAGCAAAACATAAATTGGTGGGGATATTTGGATTGAAATATGTTCAGATGTCTCTAAGGCTACTGTAAAAAAAAAGTGTGTAAATTAGGTTCAAATGACACAAAACTCAATTTTTACAAATTCCACAGCGTGTCCTGATATCTACGTGAAGGACATCCTAAATATCTACGTTTCCCCCGTATGACAAAGAGAATAAATAAATGATACAACTGCGGGAGACAGTGAAAAATGACATCACTAAATTTAAACAATGCACTTAATTACTGACAAGGAACAACGGCAAGAGAAAAGAGGGAGCCAAAGGGGAGAGGTGACAGAAAAGATAGAGAATAAGGTGGTGAGCCTCACCACAAATCCAGGACGACAGAAACAGGTGTAGCCATAGCCCGGATCGTTCTGAATGCATATCCCCTGGTTGCAGGGCTGTGGAAGGCACTCATTAATGTCATCCTCACAGTGAAGGCCTGTCCAACCTGCCAGGAACAAAAGCCCACAGAGTGCTCTGGTGAGCCCAGGCTCTCCCACTTCCACCCTCTGAAGTGAATATCAATCAGATTCCCCTACATTGATTTGCTTCTTTTCGGGTTCACACACATACACAGACAAGAAAAGGCTTTCACTAAAGAGTAAGATGCTGCATACATCTTAATGAGACTAGGATGTATTGCCTTTTTATCACTGTCTTTTTTAGTACTGTATAACGGCAAATCTCTCCCTGGAGAATATGTGACTGCAGTGGCTTTGATGCGCAGCAGATACGGAGACGTTATGGTAACTTTTTGACACTGGATGCGGAACTTTTCAATCTATTAGGGGCATACTGTGTGCTATGATGCTGTACAGGGATGTAGGATAACGCTATATAGTATAACGTACCCGACTCTCTCCCACAACTTGAGAAATGAAAAGAGTGTGCAGCCATCACTTCCCTTTGACCTCCAGTAGTAATTGCTTCCGATCGACCATGTATCTTAATGACCTTGTTCAGTACTCTGAGCGATGAATGTGTGCATTGCGTTCCGACAACAGCTCCTATAAAGGACAGCCGTTGCTCTGGCTGCCGTCGTTCAGAGTAAAGTGAGAAGCGTACAGGTTTCTAAGTGACTCACCTGGTTTACAGTGGCAGGTATAGCCGTTAATAAGATCCTGGCAAATGCCACCATGGAGGCATGGCGTGGAGCAACATTCATTAACATCAAGTTCACAGAAATCCCCCATGAAACCTGGCGGACACCTGAAAACAAAGGGCTTAAGAGCTTAAAAGCTGGTAACCCTTCCAGTCCCGTAGGTATTCACCAGGTAAATACGCAGCATACAGACTCGGTTGTGTACATCAATAGATAACACAACAGACAGCAGTTATCTGTTTGAAATGTTGGTACAGCAGGACATATTAAAACGTGCTACTGAGCACACAATAGTACAGTGTGTGCAGAAGGTAAGACAATCTAATTAACTGTGAGATGTCCAGGGACCCGCTGTGTGAAGTCTGCACACCATTATTACAGACACCTTGTTTTCAGATACCCTTCATCACCCAAGGGACAGCATGTCAGCAATTAAAGATATGGTTGACTCGCAGCCATCCTGGGGCTCTGCTTTATGAGCTAAGAACAGCATTCGCTGTACGACACATCTGGGTGATAGACAACAAAGTCAGAGTAGTTTATTCATAGTTGGAGATGAACAGCACATTTTGACACAGTAAACAGTGATGACGACAAGTCGAGGGAACCTTGTTGTCATCCTTAGTCACATCTTCCTAAACCCAATACTGAAGCTGTGACAATGCCGCTCTTTCGTTTAGCTGACTACAATAACCCCCCCCCCCACACACACACACACGTCTCTCTGTAAGATTCTAGCATGGTAATAATGTTAATATGATATGTGGCTTTTTTACTTGCAGTCGGTCCCCCTCCCAGGTCTCCATGGTGATGGCGGCCACCACCTGAATGAACACTGCTTGGCATCCCCCTCATCACATTTTCTTCGTATATATCTTATAAATCCATATCATGTTGGTATCCTGTTTCAATGTTATATCCTTCTCTCACTAAGATGCGTGACTAATGTTTTTCTTTTAACATGGTGATGGTGGTCACATGGCTCGGGGCCTGGGCTGCTCCTGTGGTGTCTGGACACTGCTTGGCATCCTCATCATATGCTTCATGTTTTATGAGCCCATTATAATTCTGTTATCCTCTTTCAGTGTTGTGTTGTGTAAATTGTGTAAACACAACATCATGTCACATTGTGCGTCTTGGGAGAGAGATCCCCCTCTGTGGCTCTCCCTGAGGTTTCTTCCTGTTTTTTCTCCCTGTTAAAGGGATTTTAGGGAGTTGTTCCTTATCAGATGAGAGGGTCTAAGGACAGGATGTTGTGTTGCTGTAAAGCCCCCTGAAGCTAATTTGTAATTTGTGATATTGGGCTATACAAATAAAACTGACTTGACTAGGAATCAGAACTTCTTGAGTGTTGTGGAGGGCGGGTAACAACAGCCTGACATTTCCACATGAACTTGATCAGCGTCACCTTGTTTGAGGCAGTTTTCATTTGGGATGTTTTTTTTTTTATTATCTAAATTTACAAGTGTTATTATATTTAAAGCAGATCAGCTCACCTGCATGTGAAATTTGATCCTTCACCATCTAAGCAAGTAGCTCCATGAAAACAAAGGGAGACATTTGAAGAGGTCTCTTTGCAGATGTCCACATCAACCTCACAGTTCTTCCCGGTATACCCATCCAAGCAAAAGCATGCATACTTATCGATGAGATCCACACAAGACCCCCTGTTCAGACAGGGCCCAGAGCTGCACTCCTATGAAGGAAAAAACACAACAACAGATCATGTAAAGGTGAGGTGCTGCAACAAAAGCCTTGAAACCTGACAACAGCTCTGACTCGGCCTGGTGCAGAGTATTTGTTGAATAAATGCACATGCTTGACATGAAGTCCACATGGTATGGGTCCTTATAGAAAAGAGCCTTTAATGTAACAGTTCTCCGAGGAAGAAAAAAACAGTGTAAACTCCAGATTAGGATGAATCGTTTGTAGTTAAAAAAAGCACACGATCAGATTATTCATTCTACAGAACGCCCTGTGGGAGTCACCTCAAAGCACCTCGATGTTTTATCTCTAGAGTCCAGGGCAAGCTATGCTGGCTGTTCAATCAATTAGACATTAGGCTAGGCAATTTCTTCTTAATCAGGTATTTGTACAAATGTTTACATGATCCTGGTGGATCAACTGACTTTTCTCATCGAACAATCAATACGGTTTGTGATACCAAGGGCCACACAGATCTTACAAAACTCTCCTGACAACACCTCGCGAGGCCTCCTTCAACTTCTTAGTCTGCAACTCACATTGAGGTTTGTTTCACATCTGCGGCCGCTCCACCCGCTTTCACACCGACAGGAGTAAGCATCTATCCCATCCTGACAGCTGCAAGGACCGAAACACAATTTCTTTGTCAAACTCCAAACGAAATAAAAAGTCTGTGGTTCATGAAATACATGTTGTACCCTACTACTGTCTACAGTGGGTCTTTAGAAGAGTTAATGCCTTCTGAATGACAGGCTATTTCCAATTCTGATCAGTTAATGAGTTCAATTTGCCACTGAAAGAATTCATAAGTAAATCACGTGTCTGTGAAAACATGCACTAGCGTACGTCTTCACCAACAGCACTGACGAGAGGTGTGATCAGACATCGTTTCGTGACATTTCAGTTATTTGCAGATGTTCTGTTTCTGAACGGTAATGAAACCTGCTGTACCTCCCGTGAAGACACGGCGCTGACAGGCATTCGTCAATGTTGTTCTCACAGTTGACTCCCATGAAGCCCTTTGGACACAGGCAGCGATATCGACTGGGAGCATCAATACATGTTCCACTATTTTGGCATGGGTTAGAACCACACTCGTCAATATCACGTTCACACCACGTCCCTGCAAGAATAATTTACATTTTAGTAAAACATCATCACGTGACAGATGAATAGCTGAGTTATCTTTTAATACGGCACAAGATTCAACTCCTAGTTTGTAAGTAGTAAACATCAACAATCAAATGCCCCCATCGCCAGTTGCAATTTCACAGTGTACGAAGGCGAACCTGTCATTTTTCACATCCTCCTGGTGAACCCGATGTGGTTGTCCACACAGTTAATGTGGTCGGTGAAATGTGGTACGTCCTGATATTTAATTTTAACCCACACAAAATCACAAATCCACAAATCTCAAGCAATGGCTAGGTGGTGTCGTCCCTGGATAGGACATCAGGGCCCTCTTTCCCACTTCCTCCATATATAATAAACGTTATATCTAGATGAACTGATTCAACCTTCTTTGAATTTCTGTGATTTTCTTAGGATTATTGAGCGTGCGTCAAGATATTTTTGCATAACTTTACATACGTATTAATTACATATGCAAAGTTATGCAAAAACATAACTAGGTTAACCATGGGTCAATCTGAAATTTAAGGGGATGCCCTCCCTCTTTTCAACAAATTGTAATACTGCAATTTCTATCCATGACCCCCCCCCCCATTCAATCACCTTTGGATTAAATGCACTGTGTGGTATATCTTAATAAGGAACATTAGTAGAGATATCTACTGTTGATGTTTAAATTCTATCCATATTAGAGATTTGCACGCCAGTAGCCTTGCCCTCGGCTGTATTATGACTTTGCCCTCTGCCTACTACCACATCCAACAGCCATCCCTGGATTAGGTCGAGTGTTATGATAAAAACAAAGGGGAGTCTGATCACAAAACTCAGCTTTAAACTGGAGATATTTGCTGTCGTTGTTGTTTTTTTTCCCCTCGAGCTCTCAAATAGTTTTTAAACGCAGCTGGTTAAGAATATTTAGGCCTATGGCTAAAAGTTAAAAGGTGATGACAGTTGTTCCCACCAGACTCCAGTTTACCCCTTGAATTATTTTTCCAAATCGACCATTGAAGTTAACAGAGAAAAACTGAAACTGGTGGGGGAGGAACTGGATTCTCATGCTCTCAGGGGAACACCAGCTAACTTGAGTCTGTCCAGATTACTCGAAGCCCTGTCAAAATATTAAAATAGATGCTAATTAGCTCTTCCAGTTTTTAACAATGTCGACAGGTAGTGCACTGCGCAATATTTATTAATACATGTGATATTTACCCATCAAAAGGCTTCAAGTAAACTGACTGTCTAATTTCTGACATAGTTGTCTGCAGCGATGTAGTGCTTTACCAGCAAACACAGCGCTCGGAGAACTATTGACTCCCACACAACACCGTGAAAGACTTCCAGGAATCAATAGGAGAAAGAAACAAGACAATAACGAATGACCCATCTTCATTCATTTGGTTAGCTTTTCATCTCCAGGCTGACACACACACAAACAAACATGGTGGCTTAGGGAGCAAGGATTATTTATTTCCTTTCCTCTTTTATAATAAAACAGAATACATAGAATGTCTAAAGTGTATGCCAAGAAACCAGCTGTTTTCTCATTTTCAAAAGCGAAATAATTCTATTCTGTAACCTTCTTCTTACACACGACACTTGTTTTCACCATAGCAGGGAAGGCATGGGCATATGTGGTAATATGTACAGCCAAACATGTGACAGAGCTGAACTGAAACCCTCTACTAATAATTATAATACTGACTCCAACATTTTTTTGGGGGGGGGGGCTACATTTGGGGATGACAGGTGAGCTCAACAGAAGCAGACCTGTCTGAGATGTGATGGACAGGTGATGTCATGGCCAACATCCAGTCAGAGCATACATGGCCAACACTGATCAATGACCGATGCTGAGGGCAGCAGCCAGAACATTTAAAGTGTACTATGCTCAGAAGGGCTGCACAGTCCTTGCAGGTACAACGTTCAAGTCTAACATGTGGTTGTAATTGGGAAACTGAAGCTGGAATACAAACGGAACTGAAAAACAACTGTTGTTCAACAATCACACACACACACACATATATGTGTGTGTGTGTGTGTGTGTGTGTGTGTGTGTGTGTGTGTGCGTGTATTTTTTTTCCATTTTTATTTCTGGCACAATACGTAGCTATTCTGGTGTGTGTCTGCATACACGACTGATGGTGAGGTTGATTTTTGGCGGTCAAAGTTGGCAAAGGCAAAACCTGACGCTCAACACCGTCAACTGACTTATTTACAGGCTTCGGCAACAACAACAAAAGACCACTTTCTGTCAACTACTGTGTGCTTCTGATGTGAGGGCCCTGGTTCAGACTCCCTCCCCTCCCCATACAGAATGACTGACTGTATGAAATGTGATGCGGTGAGCTGAACTAGCTGCTAACCAGCTGAGAAGGAAGGCTGGACTCTTAGAACCTACTAGTCAGGAATAAGGTGGAGAAAAATGACAACCATATGAGCAATGATTTGAAAATGTTGGCTTGAACATTTATTCAAAACATTTGTTGTTGTTGTTGTTGTTGAACTGGAAAACAGCGGCGTTCGCCTTGGTGGCTTCTGTGTGTCCTGTTTCACCACTACATCACTACTGTATGTATGGACCAGTGCTGTTTTAGTGTGGGAAGAGACGGAAAAAAAAAGACAAAGAAAAAACCCTTCACTTCATATATTTTGATGACATAAAGGACGCACAGAGGTCATAACAAGTCTTAGAGGTGTTTCACACCTCGGTCAGGGGGATTAAAAGAGGACGGCCCCATCATGAGATTCTGAATTGTACATCTTACGACACGTGTTACAGACTGGACATCAATCTAACAGGAACGACTAGGAAAACTGAAGAGACGAGTGCCACCTTAAGCCAGTATTTATTTTCCTTTGATACAGCGACATTTACACCGGACAGGGAGCAAGCCATCCACCACAATGGAGCCGATTCAGCGAAGGAACCCTCACATGTACTGTATCGGAGAAAACCAGATTCAGGTTCCAGAAAAGCCACTTCCTCCTCCGGTCACCGTCTGACAAACAGGAGGGCACGGACAGCCCAGCATCCAGCTGTTTAAATGCTGGGAGCTGTAGTCTCCAGCCAATCAGAGACGAGCTAAGATGAACGGGGCTATTCTGCACTTCTGCCACGCTCTTGAAAAGACCCCGAAACAGGCTGAGTGAGGTTTTCCTTAAGCAGCTTTCACTTTTGTTGAGAAACTCAACGCTCTGCCACAGATTTATTAAACACCTCGGGTCTCTGTGGTGCTGATGATTAGTTCATGCAACCATCTGAACAAGAGAAAACAAGGTCCTTTGCTGTCTTGATCTTCTCACCACAGTCAATAGGCACCGTGGCAAATCCAGCATTAAAACTGTGACTGTTCTCCAACTGACATAAAATCAACCGAGCGTTAAGTTTCAACAGCAATTGATTCCTCTCACTCTCGTTATAATTGTCCGTTCAGAAGACACGGCGATGTCAGTAATGATTAAGAATATCGTTCATGTTTAACAAAATAATCAACAATAATTACTTTCCTGAACCTATAAAAGCAAACAACTTTGCGGGGAGACTGCAATGCACATCCAGCAATGTGCTGACTAGAGAATCTGCAACAATGTGCTGATTTCTCTGTACGATCACTCAAGGGAACCCACTCCTAAATGATGGGTGAAAAAGGGAAAACAGAGGGTGACAAATAGTGTGCTTAAAACATGATTTATATAAACAAGAATATCCATTAATCATGTCAGAGTAATGACTTCTGGGCTCAGCAAAGACTATACCTCCTACATACAGTGAGATAAAACAGTATTGAGATGGCTGAAACCACCACATAGAATGTCCTAAACAGCATCAAGACCCAGGAATCATATCTGAAGTTTCAATGGCAAACCCAAAACGGCACACGGAGAGCGACATACACTGCCAAACAATATGGAATGTGAGTATATCAATACACGGGGAGAACACGCAAACTCCACCTGGGATGACCCCCCAGGTTGGACTACCCCGGGGTTCGAACCCAGGACCTTCTTGCCGTGAGGTGACTGCGCTAACCACTGCGCCACCGTGTGGAGTTTGCATGTTCTACCCGTGTCTGTGTGGGTTTCCTCAGGTGCTCCGGTTTCCCCCCACAGTCCAAAGACCTGGAGGTCAGGTGAATCGGCCGTACTACATTGTCCCTAGGTGTGAATGTGTGTGTGTGTGTGTGTGTGTGGGCCCTGTGCTGGCCTGGTGGCCTGTCCAGGGTGTCTCCCTGCCTACGACCCAGTGACTGCTGGGCTAGGCTCCAGCATCCTGCGACCCAATGACTGCTGGGCTAGGCTCCAGCATCCTGCGCCCCCGACTGGGATAAGCGGCTTGGATAATGGACGGGTGGATGGAGCACATCAATACGATGCACCCAGAAGGGCACTACGTATACAGTGTCCCGTGCTAAGTGATGTGCTGAAGCTGTATTCACAGCTAAAAACTGCTTTTTTTTTACATTTCTCCCCTTTTTTTCTCCACAATTGTACCCGGCCAATTACCCCACTCGTCCGAGCCGTCCCGGTCACTGCTCCACCCCCTCTGCTGCAGACTACCCCATGTCTCCTCCCATACATGTGGAGTCGCCAGCCGCTTCTTTTCACCTGACAGTGAGGAGTTTAGCCAGGGGGGATGTAGCGTGTGGGAGGATCACGCTATTCCCCCCAGTCCCCCCCCCCCAACAGGCTCCCCGGCCGACCAGAGGAGGCGCTAGTGCAGCGACCACATCCGGCTTCCCACCCGCAGACACAGCTACTTGGGTCTGTAGGGATGCCCGACCAAGCCGGACTATCTAAAGACTCCTAGCAGATAGCAAAGCATCTTGCATGTGATTGCTGTGGAACAAGTTCCTCCAACACTTTGGATGATAAATGTAAACACAATTAGAATATTAACCAATCCATTTATTTAGGGGGACAAAGAGAAACTATCGGGGCTTTAGGTGTTCTAAAAACACACCTCATTAAGAACCAGTACAGCTAGTTAATCAAGACGTACTGAAGAGACAAGTACGGTGCAGATGTGCCATCACTTCAGTATCAGAACTCCTCTTTGCTTAACCCCCTCCAAAAGAGACACGCAGCAAAGGAAAGTGCGGGGTGGAGACGGGCGGGTGTTGTGGTGTCAGCATGAATTATTCACTTAAGTGAAAGCCACAGTGTAAAAAGTACCAGACCAAAGAGTGGGCCGTTTCAACACGAAGGGTCAGAGCGGGGTCAGACAGGTGAGGCAGGTAGCACAGGGACGTGGTCTGATGATGGCAGGAAGTCACACAGCAGCTTGTGGTATCGCTCTTCCCACAGACCCGGACCAGCAGAACAGAATAACATTTCAACCCGCTTCCATCAACTTGAGAACCCAGCAGCCTATGTGACGAGTGCCGCCATACAGCCAAGTCAGGGGTAGTTCGGGGTACTTCCTTCCACCTGATTTTGTGTCCCGCTTGAAAAGTTGCATGGATGTAATATGCCTTACCGGAGCAAATATTTTGTGAGTTCTAGTTGGGTTGAGCCGGTCCAGAATATATCCTCTGGCCCTGCTCTCTTGGGGAAGCCTGTTTCCTCAGATGAGCTTAGAGCAAAGGAAAAAGTAATGACTTGTACTGTGCTGTGCGTGGGCCTAATAATAAAAGCTGCTTCTGTGGGAATCGGGCCATGTGTGTCAGGTTCTGCTCTCCAGAGGAGCAACCCCTCAGAGACTCCCACCCATTTCTTCAGCTGGGGAGGATGAATTGATGATACAGTGTGGAAGACAAATGGAATTAATCTTCCCACACCCTGACAGGGATTGGGTTTAGATACTGGGGATGCTCACATGCACACACACACACACACACACACACACACACACACACACACACAACCCCCCCCACCCACCCACCACACACACAATCCCCCCCCCCACCCACCACACACACACACACACAACCCCCCCCCCCCACACACACACACACACACACACACACACACACAACCCCCCCACCACACACACACACACACACAATCCCCCACCACACACACACAACCCCCCACCACACACACACACAACCCCCCCCCGCCACACACACACACACCACACACACACACACACACACACACACGATCCCCCCACCACAAACACACACACACACAATCCCCCCCACCACACACACACACACACACACACACAATCCCCCCCACCACACACACACACACACACACACACACACACACACACACAATCCCCCACCACACACACACACACACACAACCCCACCACACACACAATCCCCCCCACTG